>NC_056731.1:1890882695-1890925195 GCF_019279795.1 Protopterus annectens | reverse complement strand
ACTCCAAATCTGACTTCAGACCAGTGGAGTACCACAGGGTTCAGTCCTGAGTCCTCTCCTGTTTGCTATCTACTTCTCTGAAGTACAGGCTAACACAGAAGGTCTTTGGCTAACTAAGTTCGCAGATGACTGCAAACTAGGAGCCATAATCCAAACTCCTAACTATGTGGACATCCTACAAAAGGGCCTCACTGAGACAGATGCCTGGTGCCAAAGCCATGGCCCTCAAGCTCAATGCCAAAAAGTGCATTGTCATCCTCTTTGGTAAAAACTCTGTACCCATGAACTACAACATAGGCGGTAGTATACTTAACACCGAAAGTGTGATAAGAGTCCTTGGGACACAGGTGGACAGTAGTCTCTCCTTTGATAATCACATCACCACAGTAGTCAGGAAATCCTTCTACGTGGCACACCTCATCATAAAAAGGTTTCTCATCCAGAAAAAAAAGAGGTCATTATTCCCCTCTACTCATCACTCATTAGACCCATTATAGAGTACAACGCCCCTTTTAGTATGTACCTCACAAGTCATCTACAACAACTGGAAAGGCCGCAGAAATACCTCACAAAGAAGATTACTGGCCTCAAACAGATGCCCTACGTAGACAGTCTCAAAAAAACTCCAGCTTTACTCCGTCGCATATCGCCTACTCAGAGGTAATCTCTGCCCAACATACAAAGCTATGTCAAACCCAGAGCTGTTGGACATGCTAAACTTAAAGAAATCCCAATCCCTCCGAGCTACATGCTCTAGGGACCTAAACCTTGTCACCATAATAAACAGAACATGCCGGAGGGATAGATTCCTGTCCCAGAGACTTCCCATATTCTGGAATAAACTACCTATCTATATCAAGCAAAGCTCCTCATTAGCACTCTTCAAGAAAAATCTTGATGATTGGATGGGAAATAGGAAATTCACCCCGGGGATCACCTCTGTGGCTCTGCTCGACAGTGGCGCAGGAAAATAATTTTCTTGGGTGGCAAAAGCCAGGGTACCTTTTTGGCTGGGCTTGTATAGGCCCCAGGGCTGATAGCCTAGTACCTACCTATGAACCTATGAATTGATAATAAAATCATAGAAGGTATGACAACAGCAACATTTATGGAAATGTTACACATGAATACCACAGAAAAGACTTGTCACCAACTGCCTGGACAGTGCTGAAAGAGGGATGTAGGAAAACAAATATGATTAGAACACTGTAAGGAATGCAAACTATCATGGCGGAAAATATATTATAACAAAAGTGAGGGGTGGACACCACACCAAAACAGGACTTGAAGCAAACTGATACATATTTCATGCTTTTGCAGCCTAACACAAAAGCTAATGTAGAGTAAACCCACAATCCGTGAAACACAATGAGAGAAGCGAGAAGTTTACACCGAACTGCAGACGTAAATGGATTATATGAAACAAAACAAATTTTCCACGCAAAGTTGTTCCAAAAATAACATTTTGGACCGTAAACTTGCATTTCAGACCTCAACAGCCCATCATCCCATTACCACATCAAATTGCTCCTGCTGTCCTTGCATGTCTCGCCCAAAGCAAACTGATGTGGAGGAATGGAGTCAAGTTTCCACATTGCTTTGGTGAGTGTGCTTATGTGTGTTTGCACACTAAAAGACCTCACAGTCATATGGCTGTCACATACATGATGGAAGGGGAATTTTGTGAATTTCCCAACCTCCTTGATGGAGCAGGGTGCAGCCAAGTGAACATTTCATCAGTAAAACACTTGCATACATGCTTCTCCTGCATGATCATACTCTGCTGTCATTAGACTTGCCTGCTAGTCCCAGACCTCCATCAAAAGACACATTTTTTGGAAATTATCTAATCTCTCTAGAATCGAAGACAGCAAGTTTTAGCCACACAATACTCTCTTCTACTGGGCAAACCACTGGCACATCACATGGTAATCAAACTGTGCTGAATGAAGTGAAGACGGGCAACCCCAGTGCTGTACCAAACAGATGGGCAGTCACCATGAAAATGCTAACTGAAATGTTTACAATGGGACCTGCATTATTTTGCACAGGTTTTTGTAGAAACGGTTTCCATTAGAACAGGGGAACAAATGTTAAAGATCCTTTCAAATATCACTTTTATTAATTTCTGCAAACAAAAAGTACCTATCTAGAGCTGTTGCTGGCTCATTCAGTGCAAAGTGCCACTCCCCGACCTGACTTGGTCTTTATCTTTCTTACTTTATTTTGAAAGTACCCAAATGTGTTTATCTCCACACTTTATAAAGAGAGACATGAACTGTAACTGGTGCATTAATAAAACCTTCTGACGAAGAGCTTCCTTACTTTTTAAGAATAAATTGTATTTACCTTCTAAAATAGGTTGGTTGATGTGAAGCATAAGGTCTTCATCCAGAAGCTTCTTATCAACTCAAGCAGTCCAGGTTACAGAATGTTGTAACAAAAGCAAATACACCGCAAAGGACATGAGAAGAGATAATATTCAAAAGGCTTTTGGTACTGAAAGCAAACTTTTCACAAACATACAAGCATATGACAGTCTGTTAGTATGCCATCTTTTTCTAGAAGACGACTGAAGTATGGTCTGCTTATGCGCATTTGCAGATAATCTAAACTGTACATGATAAACCTTTAATATGAACACTTACACTGTAGGGTCACTTCAGGTAGGACAGCTGCACCATTTGTAGAAATCTTGTAACCCTAGCCCTAAAAAATCTGGGAATTTAGAGTTTAATATCTAGTGAAATCCTTCACAGTAAAAGCTACAGAATGAAGAGAGTTATTTCCAACAGACATAAGCAGTTTCTTCTTCTGTACTCACTTCTAAGAAAAAATAAGATGGCAGACAGTAATGCAAGGTCTCGTGGAACACAAATTAACAGCAGTACTGCTGTGATTCCCTACTTTACAGTGGTGGTGCTCCCCCAAACCACTTATGATCTAGGTTACTTTTTGCACCTTCTGTCCCAGAAAAAAACATTATTAAATCTCCTGGCCCCTGTTGAGCATCTCACTGGCTGCTACTGGCAACTCTCCTCAATCTCTGGAATTGGGACTTACTCCTGGATCCTACCTAAACCTAATCTGGAGCCTTCCTGTTGCCTGAAAGGAGATGGAGGTGTCACAGTGTCGTGTCATTAACATGGCCATCATCATCTTCATCAAGTCCCTTCTTTCTATTTTCTACATGAGGTTGGGGTGTCGTGTTAACCGTTGCCATCTCTCGATTCAATGCCGCACGCACTCCTGCATTCAACACTCATGCCAGGCTGTTGCAGATCTTCTCTCACACAATCCATCCACCTCTTTGCTGGACACCATTGTTTCCTCTTATCTTTGGTCCTGTCTGTCCCAAATCTCCACTAGATTGTCTTCAGCTTTTCTGCATGTCCCCAAACCACCACAATCTATTCTCTGATCTTTTCTGCAACTGAAGCTACTTTGGCTTCTGCTCTTATGTCTTCATTTATTCATCTGTCCCACAGTGTGCATCCTACCACCCACCTCAGGCACTTCATTTGCATCATCTCTAGCTTTCTCATCTGCTCTGCCTTTACTGCCCAGGTTTCTGTGCATACAGTGGTACTAATAGCTCCACTGCTCTGTACACCTTACTTTTCAGCTTTCTTGGCATTATTCCATCATACACTACATCTGATACACTGTCAGCTGGCTGCAGTCCCCACTGAGTCTAGCTCTGACCCCTTCATTCAGACTTTCCTTCTTCTCAACCACCCCTTCCAGACACCTGTAGCAGTTAACCTGTTCCACTATCTTCCCTTCTACCTCAACTCTCAGCTTCTTCTGATTTCCACAATTTGCTGCCATTACCACTGTCTTACCTGTACTTAGTTTCAACCCATGTGCCTTCAGTTTTGCATTCCATTCCCCTATCTTTTGCTGGAGCTCTTGCTCAGAATCTGCCTGTAATACCACATCATCTGTATGCAGAAACTTTGTTGATTTGTCCCCTCTAACTTGTTTGTAAATGTAGTCCATCACAGCAGTGGACTTAGAGCTGAACCCTGGTGAATCTCACTTCCACTGGGAATCCCTATGCGAGAATAAACACTGTTCATACTTGAGTCACTGGGTCCCTGCACAAAGCCTGCACTAATTCCACAAACGTTTCTGGGACTTCAAATCACTGCAGCACCGTGCAAATCAGCTTTCTTGGGATCTTGTCATATGCTTTCTCCAGGTCTAGAAATGCCCATCTGGACTTTTTCCTCATCTATAGCTTCTTCTCAACTGTCCGTCTCAATGCAAACATCAGGTCAGTTGTGCTGGATCCTGATCTGAAATCAAAGTGCTCATCTCCCATCTTATTTTCTACTATTCTGCGTATCCGTTTATCAATCACATTCTCCAGGACTTTCATGCAGTGTGACATGAGTTTGATACTTCTGTACTGCCCACAGTTGTGGATGCCCCCTTTGTTCTTGTACACTGGCACGAGCAAACTTTCCAGTCATCTGTGGTACGCCTTTCTCTCCACACTGCTATGAGTACCCTCAGGAGTGACTTCTCCCCTGTCTCACCAAACATCATTATCATATCTGCTGTGACCTCATCTGAACCTGCTGCTTTCCCTGACTTCATTTTCCTTAGTGCTAGTCTTACTTGTTCTAGGGTGGGGCTCCTCTTCTTCTATCATTGTACAGCTTCTGAGGGGGTTTTCTTCATTCAGAAGCTGCTCTAAGTACTCCTTCCATCTGCCTTTGATGTCCTGTGGACTGGTCAGCAGGTTGTTGCTAGTATCCCTTATGCAAAGTGTCTGATGACCATCTTCTTTATCTTTGTCTGGCTCGCAACCTGTTTTAGTTTCTTTGTGCCACCTGTGAAGATATGTGAAGACTGCCAGCCTAGCTAGATAGAATTTAGTAGATAACTCTATGTCTTTATAAATATTAATAAAAGCCATAAGCTTCTTCTTTTAAATGTGAGAAGACTGCATTGGATGTTGAACTGCAAAAATATAACAGTGCACTCTACTATAAGAAAGCTGATAAGTCAAGCATTTTATGACTGTTTGGTCTCAGGGCTTGGAGCAATGGTGTCTGAACCAGCAGATTCTTTCTACTGTTTTGAGACCAGAGTTAATTGCTAGATTTTACATACATAATGTCTTTAATTGCTGTGGCTCCTGACCAGGTGCAAGCTTACTAAAATATGTAAATGTAGAGTTTTTGTTAGCCTGAGAAACCAGATAATTGTTAAGAATGACAATCTAAAATGAGTCATCAGGATGTATTATCAATTTAATGAACTTTCTTAGAGACAGAGAGAGAGAGCATTTTGGATTTTGTCTAAAGCTGACAACTCACCAGTACTCTGCTTTGCTCTCTATGTAAGTTTATTTAGAACTGTGATTGCTCTTAGATATACATAAAAAATAGTAAGTTACTGTATTATTTTAAGCATTTTGCTGTGATCTCTGAACTCTTGACTAGCACTGTGTAGCAAGAAGTACGGTATCGTGTTTTTAGTATTTATTATTAAATATTTTTAAACCTTTCAACTGTGGTTGTTTTGTGTAGAGATAATTTAAGCTCTAGAGTACAATGCACATATACAGTGATACTGTCCAAGCCACTCCAATAGCTTTAGCCCTGGGTCACACTTACTATTTGGATAATAATATTGCACAGTAATAACTGGACACCCCCTTGGTAAGGGCCTTTTTAGTAGCTGATATTAGTGGTTGGTGGCAGCTGGTACTACCGTATAGACTGGCAGGAAGGGGCATAGCTGGAGGACCTGTGCCAGCCTTCCTCAGGAGCATCTGTGTGTTTGTATATAACATATTTTAAAGTGTGTGTGTCAGCTACTTGGACAGGGACACAAAACACTGGTTAGACAGAGAGGGTGCTGGAGGTTTTAGCTTGACCACTAGGCTGAGATCTATACCCTACAGCTGTGTCAGTGGTGAGTCTTATTGGGAATCTGCAGAGAAAAGGAGAAACCAGCCCCAGACTGACTGTGATCTCAGTGTGCTCTTAAGGGAAATTGTACTTTACTGGGTGTGCACTTGTTATCCTTCCTAACGTGGACGCCCCTCACTGGTGCCAGTGGTGAGGATTGAGGCTCCTTGATTACTGGGTCAGTGCACTGGTGTCACACCACCTACTAATTCACTTTCCAGAAGCTGGTAGAGTGCTTCCAATGCCCTGTTCTTTGCTATTTTAACTCTCTTCTTAGCCTCTTTGTTAGCCAGCCAGTATTCCTTCTTACCTGGTCCATCTTTTCTATCTCCCACTTTTTCCTGTACTCCTCCTTTATTTTGATGACTTCCTGGACTTCAGCATTCCAGCACCAGTTTTCCTTATCTAACTCAATTCCATACCTGGCTCAGCCACATATCTGTTCTGTAGTCCTCACACATTCTGTTTTGAGGTGCCACCATTTTTCTTCAACTCCACCTATTTCCTCCTCTTCTTGGGATGCTAGAGCCCGGAGTAATTCCTTGAAATGTTGTGCTTTCTCTCTAGTCAATTTCCAGATCTTCAACCTGGTCTCTGACCATTGCTTGCGGATAATTGTGGCAACCAGTAGTTTATGCTGTGGGCTGTTTCACTGGAAATGACTTTTCAATCACTGATTCTGCCCCAGTGCCTTTTCCTTACTAGGAGGAAGTCTACCACAGTTGCATGTTAGCCACTGTTGTATGCGATCTTGTGACTCTTACTGAACCACGTGTTGGCTACTATCAAGCCATTTGCCAGACAGAAGTCTAGAATGTCCTCTCCTTTAATGCTGTTGCTCCACCTGTGTGGACCCAAGCAGTCCTCATTCCTGTTCTGTCTGTCCTGATATCTGCGTTTAAGCCACCCATTATCAACATCAATTCATGTCACCCTGCCTTATCTAGTATGTCCTACAACTGCTGTATGAATAGACCCTTTTCCTCACTATCACAACCGTGCAGTGGGGCATAGGCTGAGATTATGAATATGACCCTATCATTAGTCTGGAGTCTGACTGCTACAAGTTTGTCTCTAATTCTGATACCACTCACTGCCTTCTGAAGCTTGTCTCTCACCACAATTCCCACACCATTTCTAGCATGTCTTCCTCCTGAGTAGTAAACTCTGGATCCCAAGCCAAGTGGCTTTGCTGCACTGCCCTTACATCTTGTCTCTTGGACACTTAGCATGTCCAGCCTCCTCCATACCATCATGTCATCTACTTCTAACCTGCGTCCTGTCAGTGAACCTACGCTGAGGGTAGCAATTCTTCGCTTATACATGGCAGGTTGATTAGTTTTAAGCCCAGCTTTTGGTCAAGAGAGTTTATCCAGGTAGCCCGGGGTGGGCAACTGGACACTGGCTGGCCAGCAGCATGCTGACCCAGGGCTGCTGGGCTTTATGGTGGGCACACAATGAGCCAACAGGGGCACATCCATCCTTCCCAATGTTAGCAAGTGCCCCTGATGTAGGTCAGAATAGGCCAGGTCCTACCCACTTATCAAGAGCAAGCACCCATTAGTCTACATGTCCGAATCACCTACAGCCATATCTACACCATGGATTGGTTAGCTCTGTCATGGCACGCAGTCTGTGATCTGTGTTCTCTTATTCTGAGGACACTGTGCACCACAGTAGATGCCCAAAGCGGTTGGTCTATACAACTCTTCCCCATAGGGCACCATGTAGAGTCTGTGCTACTGCCCACAGTTCCATTCACTAGTGAGTTTGAGATGGAAACACTCAGCATGTTTTTTGCAGGTGGTAAAAAACCCACAGAGACACAGGGAAAACATGCAAACTCCAAACAGGCATTGGCAGGGGTCAGGATCAAACCTTGTGCATGAGAGGTGAAGACCTTAACCATTATGCCAACTGGCCATAAGGACTTTCATTCATATGCCCTATCCAATTCACCACAATAATGCTGAATGTGCGATGATGCAAGGCCTTTACACCGGAGAACATCTGCTGGTGTGTGTGCCACTAGTTCTTGAAAACTTAGGATCTGCCATCCTTGCTTCTGAAACCACCCCTTCCCTTGGCACAAGCAAGGCAGTACATAATGCTGAACTTCAAACTCCCCAACCTTCCATCAGCTCCTGGAGTGCCAGATTCATTAGTCAAATCCCTATGCCTTTGTAGATGCATCTGCTTTTCTTAAATGTGCAACCTTGCTTTGAAAGGACTCCTAAAAAGGGTGCTACACAGTGCAATCATCTTGTCTACTGCTGCTTCATTTGTCTGCATTTCTCAGAACCTAGGTTTGTGGGGCCAACATTATGAGAAAATGATAAGGCAGAGTCAGATATGCATCTTTTCCTGCTTCTTCTCCCTCATCTGAAGGGCACAGTTACATATAGTGCATCCTCTCACCCATCCAGATACAAAGTCTTGCAACAGCCTTGCTGTTCAACCACTGCTGCAGTGTTATTAACCTTCCTCTGCAATTCTCCATCCCCTAAGCTGCCCTTCAGGCACTAAATCCCACTCCCTGATGACCTGCCAGCAATTAGTATCCATTGCTGAACCTCAGTATATGACCACCCCAGAAGGCTGCCACTTTGCTATAGGTTTAGAGAATTATCACTGAAAACACTCTAGTACATCTTCCACTTTGTTACACAACTCAGTTCTGCTATTGCTTTCCACTAAAAATTTTAAAATAAGTTTCTTTAAAGTTACTTGGTAAACTGAAAGTGAAAGTTTTTAAACAAGTGAGCATATTAGCAATTGGCCACTTTTAAAGTTAGAATGCTAGTGATGAATTTCACTAGCTTTGATGGAAATGTTGGTATTCAGTCAAGTAGAAGAAAGTCCTCTAAGGGATGGATTTTGCCCAAGAAGTGAGAGAAAATCTCTGCAAAAAAAGTTGCCAAGCTGTTCTTATGTCTTGAAGTCATGAATCATATTAGGCACAAACAGTTTGAAATTAAGCCAAAGTTTGCCACCTTGTGTACTTGTAGAAAATACGTACTTACAGAAATAGTGTTCAGTGAGAGAAAGTGTGTGTGTGTGTGTGTGTGTGTGTGTGTGTGTGTATGCATGCATGTGTGCATGTCAAACAACACTTTAGTACCAATGCAAGACAGCCTCTTCTCCTATGAGATTCACTGACCTCATAGAAGAATATATAAAGTCAAAAGGTACAGACCCCCCCCCCCCCCACCCATGTGCACAGACACGTATGGGCTGTGGTGGCAACCTCTGTCCTTCAGAGAAAACACTGATCTGGAGTATATTCTGTCAAGATTTTCATCCAACCAAATTTTATCCAACAGACATTTGCAGAAATTTTTTTTTTTAACAAAATAACGAATGCATGTCTGAAATCAGGAGAACATCATCATTCTAACATTTTAGTTGCAGAATCTTGGTACGACAAAAAAAAAAAAAAAAAAAAAAAAAAAGAAACATGACCAATTTTTTTTTTTTTTTTGCAATTTAACCAATAAGAAGACTGCAAACAAAACAATATGTACATATCACAAATCTAAAGGGTGCTTAATAGGATACCACACTTATATTTATAGCATGGTACCTACAATTATATTGGGAAAATACCACATTCGGGAAAAAAACATTTAAAAAAGAAGACATCATAGCACATTAGTTATACATAAGCAGATTTCTCAAACTTCATGCCCCTTCAAAAAAGTTTGTTTACAGGGCTTCCCCCCTTTGGATGCTATCATTTGCAGGGGCAGTTTGTAGCTTTTGCAATTCCCAACAAGGGGCTCACTAACAGCAAATAGGAGCAACCTGAAATGTGCAAGCCAGCTCCTGTGATTTTATTTCCATCACATAATCTGGTATGGTTTAAAGCAGTACCAGTACAGTTTTCTTCAACAGGGCATATGAACAAAAAAATGCAGCTTTGTAATGGCTGCAAGGCTACACATAGTGTTACTAATAAACAGCCAAGAATAAAAACGTCTTAACTGTGTCGGTGTTAAACACCTCAGCATCAAACTTGAGAACATGAACAAAAAACTCTGCACTTTTCTATTGTCCAGTGTCATTTCTATAAATTCTGAAGCTGCAGTGTAGCTATTTACCATGCTTTTAAAGTGGCATGGTAAATTTCTATGACTGTACAAAAAATGGAATTTCTGAACATTTAAAGCAGTCAATCAGCTTCACAATTTATCTTTGCAAAACAATGGCAAGCTAGTCAGCTCTTACGTCGGCAACTTCAGAGGTCTCTATGTGGAGAGAATCAAATCCCTTAAAATAAAAATCAATCACAATTCCTGTTCTGTTTCTCAAACATTAAAACCTGAGTGCCACTAATTTAGCCCTCTTTCTAAAGAATAGACCAAAAGATAAAAGGAGCCGACTGCTGGCACAGAGCCAAAACTAAGCTTTCAACCGCAAAAAAAAAAAAGAAAGAAACAATGTCAGTTCTATTCTTTGAAATGTACATTGAATTCTGAAGAAATGGGCATATTTGCTATACCAAGCATGGTCTCTTCATTCACGAATTCAGAGCCATTTAATAAGTAGTATACAATCTTTACAGAAAAAAATAATAATGTTTGCACTCTTTGATCCAGACTGTAGGAAAATCATTCCTGAACTAATTCAATTCACCACAATGAACAAAGTTTTCTTTAGAAGCACCCTTTACTGGGAAGGGTCCTTCATCACAGGGAGCCTGGGCGGAGAAGTATGCAGCTCCCAGTCTTCTATTTATAGGCAGTCAGGCAATGAATAGGCACATTCCGAATGCCACAAGGCATATTCAGAACCTTTCATTCTGGAGACCTGATGTTTGCTTCATTTCAAAGTCTAAAACCACAAAAAGGCAGTGCATAAGAAACATACATACATTTTTACTTCATTATTGTTTCATTAAAACTACAGGGAGCTCATCAGAAAAAAAAAATGCGAGAATTTTTTAGCACGTTTATCACCACCATCACAGTTCCTGTTCATTAGTACTGAACATTGGATTTCCCTGCTTTCCTTACATTAAGTGAATTTCAGGGGGGGAAAAAGCAAATTCAATTAGACGGCTCTGAAGGACCCTTGAATAGGAGAAAAAACTGAAATGCTTGTCAAATGCAAGTTCAAGCGAAAGCCACTTCTGCCAATGAAGTGTACAGCTGGCTGTGGGGGTTCCTGCGAGTCCTAACCAAGCCCCTATTATGTCTTTATCGCTGAATAAAAAGTAAGGGTCAGCTCCCGTTTAGAATAAGGTAGCTTTCTTTCCCACAAGATTTCACTGGTCAATCAAGCCAGAGTAAGACAGGCCTCTTTTTGTGCATATGATGGAGTACTACATTTCAAGATGTTAAAAAAAAAAGCAGCAAAACCTTCAGAGACTTTTTCTGACAAAGTGCTTTGAAGAAAAATAACCATTAGTATTAAACTTAAATAGCAACATTTGCTTTTAAACTGATACTCAGCCTTAGGGCATGATTAAATCAAGATTTAGTTAAATGGCAATAATCAAAAAAAGATACCCAGAGAACGGTCATAACTTCTATAGTTACGCATCTAACAAAACTACTTCATTCTATGTTTTTGCTCTTTTCCTATTGCACAGCCCTTTCATGAAATCACAGTCCTTTTTCACCTAATTATATTAGCATCATAGTAAATGTCTGCAAATGAAAGTTGCAATACTTAAGCATGCACTAAAATATATACAGCAAACAGTTAACATTATGTGATGTAACAATTTATACTAAAACAGCCCAAGTGACATAGCTGTCTTACCACCTCTTTTTGACATGTTTTAGGCACCACTGTGTCATTGAGTTTTTTTTTTTTTTTAAATGAAAGGCAGAACCACAGAAAACCACCCCATCCCCACCAATGGTTGCATCCATAGTGGACATGCACATAATTCAAGTAATTATGCCAGTACGGGCACAAAAAGGCAAAGATTTAGTAAGCTGCCCCACCGCCCCGGTGTCCCACTACTCATACCCTCTAGTTGCAGGTTCTCTTCTTTACACATGAAGTACTTACCCACAATGCTGAGCCCCTGTTCTTTTTGCTGCACATACTGTAGCACTGCCAGTCCACTATAACAGAACTTTAACAGGCTGACTCCTTGGTGTACAGAGATGAAGCCTTGACTGTGACCCAGGAATCTTGGTGTCAGTCAGCAAGCCCACAGGTGAGGTGTCAACAGAGTTCAAAAATTAAGCAGTATTTTACTCTTGCCTATCACTGGGGAGGAGAGAACGGATCAGCACAGGATAATAACACTCAAAAGTGATGCTATGCGCACCTATCCTGGCTTAACAGTGCTGGTGCATGTAAGCAAGGAACAGTTGTGCAAAATCTTACCACAACCATAGATGTCCTTCTCTTCAATGTTGCAGTATTCTTGGTGTGGGATTTCCTGCCTTCAGGCAACTCGTACGTTGGCTCCTATACAAAAGCTTCTGCTTGGCTGTTGCAGCTGCATGGGACGTCACACGTAGGGCGATAATCCAGGGTCCCTATGTGTGACGCCTGCATGCACAATCCTCAGAACTTGAAGCTAAGCAGGCAAAGTAGATAGCCCAACAGTATAGGCTGCCACAGGTGACATGTACAAGGCCCTGGGTCTCTTTTGTAATGGAGGGAGGCATCAGGGAACAGTTAGACTGGTACAGTCAGTGAGGGGGTATGGTGGGTGGGAAGGAATAATGCAACATGGAAGAGAAGGACATCTATGGTTATGGTAAGATTTTACACAACTATTCTATGTCCTTTTATTCCTATGTTGCAGTATTCTTGGTGTGGGAGAGTACCACAGCTTAGTTTGATGAAAGGGTGGCAGATGCAGAAGATGATTCCACAAAGCCTTGTAGGACTGCCCTGGCAAATCTTGCCCATGCTTTGGAGACTTGGTCCAATTTGTAATGTTTGGTGAAGTGTGGATAGTGGACCATGTAGCTGCTTCCATAATGGAAGCAGAGTCCATGCCTTTTTGGAAGGCCTTGGAAGTGGCCACTGCTCATGTGGAGTGTGCCTAAACCCCAACTGGAGGGGGTTTTCCATGGTGTGAGTAGTAGAAACCGATTGCCTTTTTAATCCAGGATGCAATAGTCTGTTTGGTGACTGCCCTGCCCAATGCCCTGGGGTGGAAAGATACAGAGAGTTGTTTGGATTTCCTAATGTCTTTAGTCTTGGCCAGGTAAAATCTCAGTTGCCTGTGGACATCTAGGGAGTGGAGTATCCTCTCTCCTTGGCTAGTGGGAGAGGGGAAAAATTGGGTAGGTGAATGGATCGATTTAGAGATAAGTCATTCACTACCTTGGGCATAAAGGAAGGGTTAGTTCTCAGTGTGACCCTGTCCCTATGAAAAGTGGTGTAAGGTGAGCATGCCATTAAGGCTTGTAGCTCAGAAATGCTTCTGGCAGAGGTAATAGCCACTAACAGTATTGTTTTCCAAGTACAAAACTGTAGAGAGGCTGTATTAGCCGGTTCGAAGGGGAGCTGGGTGAGTTTTTCCAGGATGAAGTTCAGATCCCATGGAGAAGGAATAGGCTTCTTAGGTGGTCTGATGTGTAAGACCCCTTTAAGGAAGAGTTTCACATGTAGCCTGGCTAACAAGGGGGAACTAGAGGTAAGCAGGCTGATAATGCGGAGAGGTGCACTTTCACTGATGAATAGGAAAGTCCACCTTTTATAAGTTGACACATATATGAGAGGACTAGGGGGAGGTGTCGACCTCATAAGAGTCCCTTTCCTGTCCCAGACACCACTGAGTAAATCCTTCCCATTTGGCAAAGTATGATTTTCTAGTAATGGGTTTCCTGGCCTCCCTCAGGACTGACAGCACATCCTCTGAATAGTGGTGTCTGGATGGGGTTAGTAATTTATCACCCACAGAGTCAGGGATAGCAGTTGCAAGTGTGGGTGTAGGAGAGTTCCTTTGTCTTGTGTCAGAAGGTCCGCCTTGTGAGGTAACTTGCAGTGACTGCCCTTGGCTAAATTGTATAGAAGGGGGAACCAGTGCTGCCTTGGCCAGTAGGGAGCCACTAGCAAGATTTTTGGTTGGTCTTTCCTGATTTTCAGAAGGACTTTCTGAATTAGAGGGAAGGAGGGGAAGGCATACAGGAACTTCCCCTCCCAGGTGAAACTGAAGGCGTCTACTCTCCAGGCTTGGGGGAAGTCTTTGTGCAGAAAGTCTGCATACCAGGAGATGTTTTATATCCTGTAATTCTTTGCTTTTTTCTTGCAGACTCTTAAATAGGTCTGCAGATTGCTTTCCAAAGAGGAAGTTGTAATGCGGCGGGGCATCCAAGATTTTGGACTTGAAGTCCTCAGGCAGATTCTGTAGTCTAAGCCAGGAATATCTCCTAAGGACAGATGCTGATGCTGCAGAGCGAGCAGAAGCTTCTGCAGCATCGTAGCTGCATCTCATGGAGTTTCTAGCCACTTGTAGGGCTAAGGACAATTTGGAGGCAATATCTGTCTTAATTGGACCGTCAGTGATTGAAGCCAGCATAGAGGTGGCTTGGGATACTAAGTCCAGAGCATACTTGGTCATGTTTGTTTGATAGTTAATGGCTCTGAAGGCCAAAGTGGAGGAAGTGTACACCTTCTTGTCTATCCTATCCATGGATTTGCTATCTTTATCCTTGGGCAATAGGGAGGCAGAAGGTAACAACCTAGACTGTTTATCAGGGGTCGTGGCAATCACTGCTGGGTCAGCTAAGGGTGGCTTTATGAGGAATTTTTGTTTCTCTGGCACTTTATAGAAGCGGTCTGGGCACTTAGGTGCAGGAGGCTGTCAGTCAGGTGTTCTAGAAGCTGCAGTAAAGGCATCCAAGTATGCTGGAAGAACAGGGGGTACAGCTGTAGGGGAGGGGGACTCCACTTGCAGCAGTTCAAAGCATCTTTTTTGGGTTTCTGTCATTTGGTAAGTATCCCATTAAAATAATCTTTCATTTTGGTGATGGTTTTACCAAATGTAATGTCTTCAGGTGGAGAATCCCCTTCCACAGAACCCTCATCAGGAGAATAATATTCCTTGGGAGAGGCAATCTGGGATGCATAAGAGATGGATTCATCCGAGAAGAGTAGGAAGATTCATGTTCTACTTCCTCAAGGAGGGGAGCCATGGGGATGGAAGAAGTAGAGGGAGGCCTAGCGCTTAGCAGAGGCAATGTAATTGTGGGTGAGGCAGAAGGCCTAAGGGCCATAAAAGCCAGCATAAGTGAAGAGGTGAAGGCCTCCCAGTCCAGAGGGGCTTGAGGAGGAGTAGTAATGTGTTTGTTTTCTGCTTCTTTTTGGTCGGAGTGACATTAGGTGTCGGTCTAGAGCCGGGTTTGGCAGTGGCTGCATCTGAGGTCTGGATCCCAGTTGAAGGAACCACCAAATCTGGTTCCCCTTTGATATAGACAGCCATCGGTGTCTGAGAAAGCTCCGTGGACATGCCGGTCATCGGCTGTGCAGCGGCCTCCGTGAGGGAGGTCGATGGAGATGACAGATCTGCCGAGCACTCCTCAACTCCTACATTGGCAGTTGGCGAGGCATCCAGGTGCGAAGCAGCAGGCGATGAAGGCCTAGGCATCTTGGCCTTCTTACGCAGACGTTCTTGGGCGGCCTCCGAAATGGGATCCATCCTGACAGCATACTGTTTGAGGCGTTGATTTTCTAAGCAAAGATTTAAAACTGCAAGGTGGCTACGTAAGGTCTTAGGAACAAAAGATTTACAAATAGGGCAGGCATTATGGTTGTGCTCCCAGCCTAAGCAGAAAACGCATTTGTCATGGGCATCCTTATGGGGAATTTGGTGCCCGCATTGGCGCTTTCCCTTTTTCCCCTGACATCAGCTGAAAGTTACAACAACTAAGCCTAAGCAATGCGAAAGATCGGTAAAATATTAGAAATGCAAAAACCCAACGGGTTACTTATCTATAGCTGATCCGACGTCTGGAGAGCGATCGTACGATGCAAAGTCGTCTGCAGCTGAAAAGTTCTGAGGATTGTGCATGCAGACATCACACATTGGGTCCCCGGTTTATGGCCCTACGTTTGACGTCCCACGCAGCTGCAACAGCCAAGCTGAAGCTTTTGTATAGGAGCTGACGTACGAGTCGGCTGAAGGCAGGAAATCCCACACCAAAAATACTGCAACATAGGAATAGGAGGACATCAGATATTCTTCATTTTAATCATTATTGTCTGAGAGTGATGAGTGTGGATAGGACATAATAAGCAAACAACTACTGCAGCACTGATGATGCTGCACTAGAGTAACTCAGTCTCTTCGGACTATGGAATAAACATCAGATCAGGTCTGGGAGGATTCAGGTGGTACTCAACATCCTGGACTAAAGAAAGACATCCACAGCAGCCAATTCTCTTTTTCACAGAGGTCAAATGATATTAAAAACGTAGCTGTAAACTGATCTTATATATTATCGCTTCCTGGACAGCCTAAGAAAAAGTCTTTCAGCAGTCAGTAGCTCAAAGATAGTCCATAATTCTAAAAGGATATTTAGAACTAGATTAGAATACCAAAGCCAATGGGTTTGTGAGGTCAGAGGCACAAAATTGCATTTTAGCCAGAGTTTAGTTATTACTTTCTAATGCAAACTGGAGTGAGGGCAAAGGTCTGCCTCCTGCCACTTTAAAGATGACCACCACAAATGGTAACACAACCTTCCACTATGTTAAGTTAGAGAATTTGTTTTCTACCAATTATGTGGCTGCACGTTAAAACTGATTCTCTGCAAGGTACATCTGTCTTCTTTTTGTCTGTACCATCACACATCTAAATTCTGTCCAGCATTATCAAACGTATACAGTGACTTTTTTGCAATCTAATGAATAAAGCAGTTTACGTTTACTGTTCTCTATATAATCTTATCTCACTCCTGTCCTTTGCTGGGTATGCGATTAGACACAAATGGTACAACCTTTCAGTATGATAACATTTTAGACATTTTCAATTTCATTAAGAAAACATTTATTAATATGAATTTATGAAAGTACAGATAAAAGTCCCACAGCCTGTTCAGTCTGCCTCAGGGTTTCAGTTGGTACCTGTACAAGTATTCTCATCTCACCTTGTCCCATCTTCTCTTAATAGACAAAATGGCGATGAAACAATGTGGCATAGTACAGACAGCCAGGTATGTAAAGGTATAACTTACACATGGATCTGATTTAACAGCACATCAGGAATCTCAGACTCTCTAATTCTCTACTCCAAAATCCAGACAGTACTGAAACCAACTCAGGAAAAATGGGACAACAGATCTCAACTATGCTATTCTGAGAAAACTGAAATCATACTGTAACAGGACTTAAATCTACTTGGACTACATTTGTTTGGAATGACACTGGGTTGGCAAAAAGCATCCAACACATCACTACATACCAAAATTGTTGACTTTACAGGGAAGGGGTTTTAACCCCTATATCATTCCAACTCCTTCATATTGTTAAGTTGCACCACTATAAAAAGATGGGTGGTTTCAAAAGTTGTCAATCATTAACGTAGCAGCAAGTTTGGGATTGGGACAATATAAAAACATCCAAGTTCACTGTGAAGACTTCCTGTCAAGACATTTCAACAGTTCTCTGTAAACAATCCTGTTTATGAAGCAAATGTTTACTTGTGTAGCCTGACACTGGTTATACCTAATGCATGCACAGCCTCAGCTATTTATGACAAAGAACAGTCAGGTCTCTTGGTTGGATTTATTCTGTCCAATAATCACAATCTGGCAAAATTCAGGATGTTACCCCATAATGGAACATACACATACTTGCAAAGACACACTATGACATCATACTCATACTTGATCCATTCACCACTGTCAAGTACCTTCCTATAAAATAAGGAAGCAGTGAAAACTTGAACCTACACTCTGAACAAGTAATATAAAAAGAGCGCACATGCTTCCAATACTCAAACAGGACTCCAAGAGACAAGGCTGGCCCATACACAGGATGGAGGAAAGGTATACCCAATCCATTAAGGAGGATCCTCTTTATATATGCAACACACATGCATTTACTAAATAAGTTAATCTACGATGAGGACTTAACCTTACTAACTGGTAGTGAGTACCTACACTGGTTACACTTTTCTATCAATCAGATAAGATAACTTTTTGGGAGTTATGTCCAGAGTTGGTCATGTTCTTGTGGTGTCATGGGTCTATTATATAAGCATGCCTAAGTTAGCAGGATGTCAAGCTAACATATTGTGAAGTCACAAAGTTAACACACATTTGGAATGGAATCATAGGAACAAAATCCCAATGTGTGAAATGTGGTACTCAAATCCACAGAACAGCACTATGACAGAAATACAGTTTTGTAGTGCATGAAGTGCCTTGATAACACTCCAAAATTGGAAAAAAAAAATGATAAACCAGTTACACTGTAGTGTGAGAACAGACCATAACAGAGCTTTTAGAGGTTTGAAACAAAGGTCATATGCCCCTTAAGTACTGTTAGTCTGGCATAAGACAAGGGATGTTTCTTTGCTCTCAACAATCCCTGAATAACTTTCCTCATACTTCTGGGAAAATTTACAGATGTCAGACTGTAAGTAACTTATATAAATTAGGGCAGCATTTAAAAACCGTCCCTGACTTCTCCCTGTAATATTTACCTGCTGTCTACAGGACAGCACTCACTAAGTGCTTTAGTGGCTTTCAAAGCTGGTAAAACACTTCAGATTTTTTCCTGTAACTAGTACTTTGTAGTATATGGAGTTTTATTTACTCTATAAAGACTTATGATAGAGTCTCACCGATCATAAAGTGTTACTGCATCACTTTCTTCAAGATGAATTTCTTGGCATCCATGTGTTGAACACATGACGTGGTTACAACTGGGTCTCTTAACCTTCTTTATTAAAACTGACACTCAGCTGAAAAAACACAGCAAGCGTAATGGCAAGGCAAAGACCACCAAAAAGTTTCAAAAGTAACAAGAGACAACAGTGCTGCAAACTGCTTGGCTGTGCAAGATTTACTAATCTAACTGAATCAATTCACATTGTATCTAGTCCAGTATCAAACTTGTGGTACCAGAGAAAATACTAGCTACATTCTAAAACACACATGCACAGCAACTGATTCTACATGTGACTAAAGCAAATCACAAGCCAAGGGTGGTCTGCAAGTATACCAAGCATACCAAATTCGTCAAAGTGACACATACTTCAGGAACATCCAAAACTCCTCAATATGTACATTGAACAAAAGTACACCTGTAATAAAGAAGCAGTACACAGAATCCATACATAGGTCCAGTCAGGTCAAAACTAACGAGTCAGACGTTAGTACAAGTCTGGACCAGTGACTCAAGCAGGTCAGGATCTGATCAGAATATCTTCAGCAGCATTCAAGTGCTCGCAGGATACCCCTGAAAAGAAGTCTGCACTTAGTGGGTTTATCAGATGGATTAAAAATAAAATAATAAGTAAGAATTTTCAAAAATTCATAATGTAAAAACTAGGTAACATAATTTAATCCCATTATACTGAATACTCCAAATGAGCGTGGCCTTCGCAGTCAGGCACAGACATCTTAACACAAGCTTCTTAGGGGAGGTAGGAAAAAGTAAACTGCTGAATTTTTTTTTTATTTTTAAAACAAGAAACATCTTTATTATATTATCATGTATGACATATACCATGTTACATTTATAAAAATGATAATAAACCAGTGACAGAATCTCAACTGTTGCAGCATACATTACACATCACTTTTAACATATCCATTGTTAGTCAACCATTAAAATAGCTCATTCAAATCCTTCCTTCTTTTAAACCTCATTCCTCCACTTCATGTACTGATCCCACAGTTCCCATTTTCTGCTATGTAAGTTGCTCCTTCCCTCTTCTAAATATCCCAGTTGTTTCAACTGTTAATATCTTCACTACGTCTAGCAAAGTTGGTTTAGACTTTGATTTCCATTTTCTAGTAATTGCTTTTTGGCAGCCATCATAATTAGACTCAAAAAGGCCTTACTATGTATGTCTAGGCAATTTCAAGTTGGTATCACAACCCAAATCATTTCCTTAGTCACTCCATCTTGCTCACCCAGCATCTCTGATGAAGCAGTCTGCCAGGAATCTTTAAAGTCTACCTACTTGTTACACTCCCTGAAAATATGTTCCCAGCTACCTCTCTCGGCCCCATCACACCTCCAACACCTGCTGTCTACCTCAGGAAAAATTCTTTGCAGTCTGCTTGAGATACAAAAATACCCACGTAAGCACTTCCAAGCAAAGATCCAAAGTCTTCTAGATTTTGTTGCATATTTGGAAGACATACATACATACATATATCCCCCTTCCCAGTCCTTCCTAACCTCCTCTGATTCTTATAGTTATCATACAATATTTTATACGCACTACTAATTTTTTCTTTCTTAATGGCAACTTCTGTTCTAGATTGTACTAAAAACTCTACCAGTACTTGTCTTCTGTTTAGGACCCTACCCCCCATTTCTTTCTCTTTGCCTATACTCAGATATCAATCCTTGACATGGAAGGTAATCTTTAGCCTGCAGTCCAAATAAGTTCTTGGATCTTCCCATTCTATTATCGTTCCCTCTCTAGTTATTTGCTCCCAGTACATTGGCTCCTTTGCCAGTTTTCTCCCAATACATTCCCAACCCCTCTTTCCTATTGTCTGTATCCCTAATTGCAATCATCCCTATTGCCAGAATCTCCTTTCACCATTCCCATGTTGGCTTAGTGTTTAGAAGACCTTCTGCTACTTTATGAATATAATATTCTGCACAATTATTGTTCTCCTTATAGGTCTGCATCCAAAATCCCAGTCTCTCCCTGTTACTTGAGCTTCCCCCCTGTTTCATCATCATCTCATTCCACTATGAATTGTAGTTTCATGCTTGTGCTACATACAGGAGCCTTGACTGTGTTGCTCTGAAATACTCCAACTCAGGTAATCCCAATCCACCCTGTTCTACTGGAAGAATCAGCTTATCTCACTTGACTGTTGCCATCTTTCCCTCCCAGAAAAAATCCTTCAGTTCTTTATTAATCACTATCCACAACTTCTCCTCTGGCTGATAAAAAAATATGCCTGACCAGTATATAAAAATAAAGTGACTAAAAACAGTTTAACCGCTTGTATCTTGCTATCAATAGCCATATAGAGAGTTTCACTTTCTCAGCTTTTGTATTATCTTTTGTTTAGTCTCTTCCCACGTATCCTTAGCAGCCACACCAGTATGATTTTTAATCCATACTCCTAAATACTTCATTTTATCATGTCCCCATAAATATGGACATTGCTGAACCAGTTAATATGTGGGTACACAATTTACTGCTATTGCTTTTGTTTTTGCTTCATCAACTTTGTATCCTGAAAAGGTTTGAAACTGTGTCAATATGTTCGACAACACTGTAATGTCTATTTCTGGTTTTGTCAGGTATAAAAATATCATGTGCAAATAGAACCAGCTTTTCTTGACTACTATACCAATTATATCCTTGAATTTCTGAGTACCTTATTTTCTTTGCTAGTGGTTCTACATATAATGCAAATAAAGGGGAGAGAGGACATCCCTGACTGGTTCCTCTGCTGAAGCACAGATTATTAGAGAGGACCTCATTCACTTTAATTTTTGCATCCGGTCCTTCCTATATCTTCCTAATCAACCTTATAATTTTATCACAGAATGCAAATGCTTCCACTGCTCTGCTTATAAAATCTCAGTTTACTCTGTCAAATGCCTTCTCTGCATCAAGACCTACCAGCAACAGTGGTATGATCTTACATTCTGCTTCCCTCTGGATCATCACTGTTCAGTTTATGTTGTCAAATTTTTGCCTCTCCTCCACATAACCACATCGATCCATATCTATAAATTTTGGCATCACTTCTGCCACTCTTTTAGCCATTACAGACAAACACTTTATAGTCATGATTTAGTATAGAAATGGGCCTGTATGAAGCTGGATCTGATGGATCTTTACCCTCTTTAGGTAGTATAGCTACTACTGCTTTCTTCCAGAATGTTGATACAGCTCCTTCTCTTAAAAGTAAACTACTGATTAAACAAAATCTATACCTTACCTATTACTGGGTAGGGAAACTGGCAGTTCAGACAGAGTTAGATGTCCTTAACTACATCAAAGTTTACGTTTCTAAGCAGAAAATCAGTTTAAAAAATGATTTAAATAATTTGTTTCTTAAATCAACTACAGACCGTCATTTTGCACATTTATGTTCATAATTCCAGGCTGCCCTACATGTTTTTTTCTAACAATGGATTTATAACAGCCAACTATATGCAAACTATCCTGCATGTTTTCAACTTTAAGACAAAAGATTTCTCATTTTCTACTTGCTTGTTGAAAATATTCAGCAAATGTTTTTGATTTCCACCCAAGTATGAAAATCAAGCTAGATACCAAACACACGCTCAGCTAATCTGGCACTAACATTCCTTCCAACTTTCAAAATGTCTGCAAAGAGAATACCGTGCTAGAATTTAGCCTAAAAACAGAATCCACAGAAAGAGGGATTAGGAGGATCTAACCCATGGATGCTAGTAACTCTAGCTTTTCCCTGCTGGAACCCATTAATCCTCACTAATCTAGTTTTTAGTCAGAATTTTTTTTGTTGTAAAAGAGAAGTCCTAATATTGCCTTGCAGTCACTTTTGCCTTAACTCAATACTACTGAATGCACAGAACTAGCACACATTTTAATAAACTAGGTGTAAAATGCTCTCATTCGTCTTGATGCCAAACTACTGAGATTTTCTAATAAAAAACTAGAATACTGCTAACACAGGCACAGGGTGCCAACTTCACAGACTGATCATACTCCCGGACTGACATTTCAGGCTTAATGACTTCTCCAGAATATAAACTACTGAAGTGACTGGCCTCTTTGTGCTTCAAATGAGCAGCACAGATGGAAAATTCTGCCAGTGAAAACAGTCTGCGACTTTCAAAGGATAAGCATTTACTAAGATAAATTCTGAAAGCTACTCTTCATAATAGCACTACCAGACTTGTGCTGCACTCGGTTATTTGTGAAGGAACCCTTTGCTTTAAAAAGGTTACCTGATTTTGCAACAGTGTTTATTCAGACTGCTAAAAAGCTTGCCAATAGCAAATCAAATGTAAACAGTTTCAGAACAAAAAGAAAACCTTTTAACCTCAGGAGGCCACTATGGTGGAAAACTGCCCTGTCAAGAAACTTCAGCTTTATTAAAATATGATTTAACACTGAACAGATATAACCAAGGATTGTAAATGTACTAAATATCTACAGAACACTTTCTTGCAATGATATGAGACCCTATTTTAAAACTACACTAGAAGGAAAAAATGCTCAAATGCATTTGGAGTACATGACTAAAATGATTCAGGTCATACACCACTAAGGTTTCTTTTCTTACTATTTTTCACACAACTCGTACAAAACATACCCAATCCCAAAGTTGATCTTTGCATAAAAAGACAATCAACTAACAAACAATGGTACATAACTCACTGAACCACCAAGCACAGCTTAATATGCACATTTTGTAAAACTGCAATATTAAGGGCAAATGATATGTGGAAAGGAATACTTTGAATTTTCCACATTTTATTATACAGAATCATGAACAAATCCAGAGTAAAAAAATTAAGAAGACCCTTATTAGTACAGCTTGTTGCATCTTTCGGCTTATCCCGCTTAGGGGTCACCACAGCGGAACTCCGGTCCGCTAATGTTTGGCAGTGGATTTTTACATGCCGAGTTACCAGCCTGACACACAACCTTCAATGAAGGCACGCCCATTTGCGCATGCCTCCACACAGAAGACGCTCTAGCTGAGAATCGAACGGGACAACGTTTTGCTATGAGGCAACAACGCTACCTCAGCACCACTACCGCGGGCAGCTCTAATTTGCTAGGTAATCTAGTTCAAAATAAACAACAATTCAACTACATACCTCAAGCTCTTCATTTTTTGACAACAGAAAACATGCAATAGTGGTGGTGAGAGTTGGGGAAAGAACAGGAGCAATTCATAAAGATTTGTAACAATGTTCATCACTGTAGTAAAAACATGTTCAGCTAAACTGATACTTTCTTACGGTAAGTAGTTCTGTAGAAGTTGTGTTTTTGAAGCAGAAAAGGTAAAAGTATGACATTACTCAATTTTCTACAGTACATGTAACAACCTACTACAATAAAATACAACGTAGGGTTTCTAATCACATCTCCAAATACACACTGCTACTGAGATCAGCTGAGATAAGATGAGAATAACTGTTTGACAAGTACCTATACAGAGTGCTCTCAAAGTATACAGCACAAGCTAAGACTGTTAGGTCTAACGACACCTTTTCAATGAGAAGTGTGTGTCTGAAGTTCTACATGTATTAACATAAATGTTCTGGACCTAACTGCCTCAAACTCCCTTGTTAAGTTGTGCTCCCGATGAAATCAAAGTGCCCATTTATAACTGACAGTCATGAGAAGATTACCCACAGCATGGTCTCCAAAATGCCAGGTTCAGCTAACTAGTCATCAGACCTCATCAAGGCAGCAGCTAGCCTTATACTTTGGGGATTAAAACACAAGCTGGTATAAACTGGCAAACTTAGATGAAATATGGGTACGGTACTCTAACAATACATCAAAAAATTCACATCTCCAAGTTCAGTTTCATTGTTGGAGTAGCTGCTTCCAATCACCAAGACTATATTGGTGACCCCATCAAACACAAAAGTTGTGGTTTTTCAAGTTGATATTACACAAAGTGCGTACAGGGCCTCTTATGTGGTTAAAGCAGGTAACACTAAACCCAGTTTACCTTAATGTGCACAGAAATGAAGAAAAAATTAATGAGTGTAATGGATAAAAAAAATCTACCTGCTTGACTGCATCACAATACTACAAGATGTTCCTTTTTCATTTTGAATATCCTTTTCTTGGAAGGGGGGGTGGGGGTCAAGAGTTTGTTTAACTAGGCTGAAAATGAAGGACATGTCCATGCTAGATATTCCCCTTTCACAAGACAGTTAAAATATGCTATTTTTTATGAATATAAAAGAGAAATGCAAGTATTGTACATCACTGAATCAAAAGAAAGACTTTGACATACACAGTTTTCTTGTGACAATTTGCAAGATTAACTCCCATTCTAGCAAACATGAGAATGATCATTCAGGAACCCTCAGTTCCAAGTATACAATAACATTTAAACCAGGGGTACCAAACTTTCTGTCCCAGGGGCACTTACCATACAGTTCAGGGGCCACTAGCCATACATACCAACATTTGGTAGCGTCTCCCCTACACTCATGTTCAACTTGTATCTGTCCATTCAAAACAGTTTTCTATAGGGCATAGAAAGGGCCAGATAAAATGCTTTGATGGGTCAGATTGTGGTCCTAGGTTGGCCACTCCTAGTTTAAACATACTGTACTTCGTTTACAAATTAATTTATGCAAGAAGCATCAAAGACAAAGGTTTTCTTACCATAGAGCATTTGTTCCACAGCTGGTTTCCCCAATTTCAAATTATCTCACAGTGAAAAATGTTCACTCTGACATGTAAGTTTCACTTGCACTCTGTCAGCAAATCAAACACAGCAATTCAGTCAAGGCCAGGTACAGTTAAGTGAAATGAGATGGAAATACATTTGTGATGAAAGGAGATACTGCCAGACCATTTAGTTGGAATTTTGTAAATAATTATATGTCATTGGTGAATATCGAAATGATTTGTGTAAGATGCTTGTCTTACAGCTGTATTAAGAACTGTATGTTATGTGTATATCAAACTGCTGGTATAGAAATGTGTGTTGAAAATGGTTTGTATCATACTGAGCTTAAAAATGTAACCACAGTGTACCCTACTGGAAAAGAACAGAAATGTGCATACACTATTGTAACTATTTAAATTTATATATTTTAACAATGGAAACTGGAACACAGGAGGTAAACTTTGGAAAAATAGCTGAAATTAAATTACTTTATGGCTTAAAAAAGATGTTATCTTTCAGTTTCAGTGCAGCAATAGACACCATGTCTGTACTGAGAAGTTTTCTGTATTGTCTTGGAAGTGTTTTATTGCTTTATGACTTCCGGGATTTGCAAAGATCTGAGGGAAAGCCCTTGTGTAAGTATTTTCACAGGAAGATGCTAAATACTGCTAGCTTTCATCAGTGAGTGTTTTACCTGGGATAGAGTCAAATCACAAGAAATTATGTCATTCTGCAAAAGCTATCCCAGAAGTAATATTTGAGATATTAATTTAAGAACTCAGAGAGACTCTGCATTCTGTATTCTGTCTTTGACCTGACAACATCAGCTAGAGGAACTATTCACCATATCTGCTTTGCTGCTCTAATCAAGTGTACGATATTATAGTAATTCTCTTAGATATAGTCATGAATATAGCAAAGCGTAGCTTTCAGCAGTGAGGGTTTCAAGAAATGATGTCATTCTGCAAGCTATCAAAGCAGTAATATTTGCAATATTAATTTAAGAACTCTGAGAGAGACTCTGCATTCTGTGTTATGTATTTGACCTGACATCAGGCAGAGGATCTATTCACCACATCTGCCTTGCTGCACTAAGTGTACTAGGTTATAGTAATTCTCTTAGATATAGTCAGGAATATAGCAAAGTGTAGTTCAGATATTTTTATTTATTTATTTGAGACTGTCCTGCAATGTTGTTTTAAATATTTCCTGAGATTTTGAACTCTGCTGTCACTGTAAATATGCACTCAGTATTTTCTTGTTGTTTTAATATATATTATTAATTATAATTTAAACCTTTCATTGTGGCTTGTCTGTCTAGATATATTTAAACTCAGAGTACTTGTATATTTATTTGGTGACACTGTGTAGGCCACTCGTAATAGCCTTGCTATAGGTCAAACTACCATTTGTATTGATAGTAACACTACAAAGTAATATTGGACACACTGTTAAGGGCCTTAAAGTAGCAGCTAAAGAGCTGGCTGGTGGCAGTTATAACTACCTTATAGTCTGTACAAAAGGGGGCATAGCTAGTAAACCTTTGCCAGCTTTTCTTTCCCAGGGGTGTGTGTGTGTGCACGCGTGCATGTATAAATCAAAGCTTAAGGAGTATGTGTGTCAGCTACTTGGGCAGGGACACGAAACACTGGTTGGACAGAGAGGGTGGTTGAGGTCTTGGCTTGGCCACTCAGTTGAGATCTCAATTCTACAGCTGTGCCACTGGGGTGTCATATTGGGGATCTGGAGAAAGAGGAAGAAACTAGTCCAGTCTGAATGCAGTCTCTGTGTGCTCTTAAGGGAAATTGCACTTTACTGTGTATTTGTCATCCTCCCAATATACGTCCCCCACTTCTGCCAATGGTGAGGATTGAGGCTCCTTGATTACTGGGCCAGTGGTACAAACCCTTTTCAACACACACTTCTGTACCAGCAGCTTCATACACACAACATACAGTTGTAACAGAAGCATCTTTACACAAATCATTTCAATATTCACCAATGACATGTAATTATTTACAAAATTCCAACTAAATGGCCTGGCAGTATCTCCTTTCATCACCCCCCCCCGAAGACTCAAGCTAGTTTCTCAAGTGACTCTTGAGAAATGCTGCTTGAGAGGGATGAGCCTATCTGGGAATTCCTTACCTCATTCCCTGTCTTGAGAGCCTATCTTTGTTGGCACTGCTAACCCCACTACAGTGTTGTACTGCCATATCATATGCCTGCAACCCCAGGCTCCACCTTATTAGCTTGGCATTTTGCTGGCTGGCTCAATTTAGCCATGTTAAGAGGTTGTGGTCTGTAACTACAGTGAATTTCCTTCCATACAGATAAAGCTGAAATTTCTGCAGTGCCCACACTATGGCTAGACATTCCGCTGTATAGCAGTCCTGGGTTAGAGCCTATGGCTGAGATATACCACTGGGTGCTCTTCTCTCTCTGAGGAAACCTGGCTACATACAGCCCCACCCCATGGTTTGAAGCATTCACCTGCACAAAAAATTCTTTGCTGTAATCTGGACTGGTAAACACAGGGGGTCCCTCCCAAAGCTCCTTTAAGCTTCTGGAATACCTGCTCACATGCTGGACACTACCTTATCTGGCCTGTTTTTCCTTGTCAGGTCTGTGAGGAGAGCAGCTACAGTACTATAATTGAGGACAGACTTTCTGTAGTACACTGCTGTCCCTCTGAATGCCCTCACCTGCTTTTTGGTAACAGCGGCAGAACATGCGTAAAATGCTTCCACTTTGGCAGGTTCTGGCCTGATCTCATCACTCCCCACTCTATGTCCCAGGTAGTAGACCTCTGCCATACCCACCGGACACTTACTGGGCTTAATGGTCAACCCCTCCCTCTGTAGTCTGCCCAGCACCTCCCTGACATGCTGAAGGTGCACTTGCCAGGAATGGCTGTAGATGGCAATATCATTCAGGTAAGCAAGGGCAAACTCTCCTGCTAGAATATGATCTACCAGCCTCTGGAAAGTTATTGGGGCATTTTTCATCCCAAAGGGCATCGTTATGAACTCATACAAGCTGAAAGGAGTAACAAAGGCTGACCTCTCTCAAGCACTGGGAGTCAAGGACACCTGCCATTAACCCTTGGCAAGATCAATAGTGGTAAGATACTTAGCCCCATCCAGCTGATCTATGACTTCATCTATCCTAGGCATGGGGTAAGCATCTGACTGTGTGTGACTATTTAATTTACTGTCGTCCACACAGAACCTGGTGCTGCCATCCTTCATTGGTACCAGCACCACTGGGGAGGCCTGGGGACTGCTGGACTCCTGGATTACCCCTAGTTCAAAATTTCCTGCATTTCATCCCTCAGTATGTTTGACTCTCTCAGGCACCCTATAAGGGGGACTGCTTAATAGGCTTCTGGGGTCCTGTATCCACATGGTTCTGTACCAGGTGGGTGCACCTTGGTTTCCGAGTGAACATGCCCCCTAACTTCTGTAACACTGCTCGGATTTCTTGAACCTGGTTAGGGGATACCTGCTGTGACACTGCTACCCCTTCCACTGAGATGTCAGTGTGAGCCGCACTGAGGAGATCTGTCACCAGATCCCTCACAGACGACTCCTGCCATCCACTGAAAATATTCAGCACAAGGGCCTCTCTATCATGGTAAGGTTTCATCATGTTAACGTGATACAGTTTGTGCCCCTGCCACCTGCCTAGCAGTTCTACCATGTATTTAACATCACTGACCTTTCTTACCACTTTGAAGGGTTCCTCCCAAGCAACCTGCAGCTTGTTGTGTCTGACAGGAATGAGAATGATAACCTGCTGCCACCCAGCATACTCTCTAGCTCGAGCATTCTAGTCATACCAAACCTTTTTCTGCTGTTGGTCTTCTGCAAGATTCTCCTAGGCCAAACCCATGAGCTCCCTGAGCCTTGTCCTGAGGTTTAGGACATATGCCACATCAGACTCCTTGTGGGATTCACACTCACCCTCCACTCATCATGAATCAAATCAAGAAGTGCCCTCACCCTATGCCAATGCAGTAACTCAAGGGGTGAAAAACCTGTGGATTCCTGGAGCACCTCCCTGTAAGCAAACAGATGGGGCAAATATTTGTCCCACTCCCTCTTAAACTGGACTGCAGTTGCCCTTAGCATGGTCTTTAGTGCAGAGTTTACTCTCTCCACCAGACCATTAGTCTGGGGATGGTAGGGGATGGTCTTTAGGTGCTTCACCCCACAGTGTTTCCACAGACAAGCCAGCACGTCTGACATGAAATAAGAACCAATGTCAGTCAGTATTTCTTATGGCAAACCTACTCTGCTGAAAATCTCTAACAAAGCATTTGCCACCTTTTCTGCTTCAATGCAGGACAGAGCCACTGCTTCATGGTATCTAGTATCTACTACCACTAGGATATACTTCTTCCTTGTAGAGCTTGGAGTACACAGAGGTCCCACAATATTCATAGTTACCCTCTAAAATGGCACCTAAATCACAGGCAAAGAAGTTTTTACTTTGTCTCCTGCCTTGCCTACCTTTAGGCACAGCTCACAGGTTCTGCAGTACCCGATTACATCCCTGGAAATCCAAGGCCAATAAAATGTTCTGCATAATATGCCTCTTTGTATGTTTTATGCCCATATGACCTGTAAAGGGAATATCATAGGCTTTGGCTAGAAAGTACAGTTTTGTACCTACCATAAATGTAGATGTTCAAGTGTAAACACTGCTGCAGTCATTACACTAGGGTTATCCTGCCATCAAGGTGGTTCCCCAGTCGGCCTGAGTTCCAAAGTCTTGGTCCGGCATCGGTTGCTGTCGCCTCCTCCCTGACATCAGTGTGACAGGGGTATATAAGATGCAGCCAACGCCATTTTCTTCAGTTTTTCTTGCCCCAGATGTCAGGTGCCCCCAAATAGGTAGGCAATTCAAATTGCTAGTAAACTATACAAAAGTAAAGCAAACAACAATTTTCAGTTACCAGCAAATACTCCCCATAGGTGGGGAAGGGTAGAAGACCTAGGTATGTACCAGCAAGTAAGAGGGGAAGGAGGGAGGGTAACCTGGACTGCAGCAGTGTTTACACTCGAACATCTACATTTATGGTAGGTACAAAACTGTACTATGTTCATTGTGTTACACTGCTGCAGTCATTACACTTGGGTGGAATCCCAAAGCTGAGGTAGGGTGGCTGGTTCTATAAGGCATTAGGGGTGGCTATAAGGCCCTGCGGCACAGCAGTGGTGAAACCAGCTCTGGATTTGGAGTATAAAGGTAAATGGTAATGCTTGGTGAAGATATGCACAGAACTCCATGTTGCTGCTTCCAAAATATCCTTGGTAGGTACTCCTCTGAGGTAGGCAGTTGACGTGGCTGTTGCCCTGGTGAAGTGAGATCTAATGCTGCTAGGTGCAGGTTTCCCATGGTGAGTATAGCAGAAACGTATACAATGTCCTATCCATTTTGAAATAGTCTGTTTTGAAATGGCTTTTCCCTGTGCTCCTGCAGCATATGATACCAATAATTGCTCAGATTTTCTGAAAGCTTTGGTTTTGTCCAAGTAGAAGCGTAACTGTCTGCGAATGTCCAAAGAAATGTAGTAGTCTCTCCCCTTTGTTCTGTGGTTTTGGATACAAAGTTGGCAAGTGAATAGTTTGGTTTAGAGCCACACTTGATGCCACCTTTGGCATAAACGTAGGGTTAGTTCTTAAAGACACCCTGTCCTGGTGGAAAATGAGGAAAGGTGCCACTGCCATTAGTCCCTGTAATTCTGAAACTCTACGTGATGATGTTATTGCCAGTAGCAGAGCAGTTTTCCAAGAGATATATTTTAATTCTGCTGTGTTAGCTGGCTCAGAAGGAGGTAAAGTTAACTTTTCCAAAACAAAGTTGAGGTCCCAAGTTGGAGTAGGTGCTCTACGGGGGGGGGGGTCTTATGTTTTTAGCCCCTCGGAGGTACTGTTTGAGCAAAGGATTAGAGAAAATTGGTGGATTCATGTTGTAATGAGCAGAAATGGCTGAGGTGTGGATCTTGATGGATGAGGAGGAGAGGCCCTTGTCCAGCATCTCAGTTAAATATTGAAGTATCTGAGGAATGTTTGGGACAAGAGGGTCAAGGCTGTGCGCCTGGTTCCAGGCATAGAATTTCTTCCATTTATCCGAGTAGGCTTTCCTGGTGCTAGGCCATCTGGCTTCCAGAATGACATCCATAACAGCTTTGGAGAGAGGCATTGCTTGCTTAACTAAGGAATTTTCCATGCAGCTAGGTTTAAGGTCTTTAGCTGGCTGTGAAGTATCCAATTGTTGTGCTGCGTCAGCAAATGTGGGATTTGAGGCAAAATCCAGGGTGGTTCTTGTGCCAAGTTCTTTAAGACGGGGTACCACTGCTGGCGTGGCCAGTCTGGTGCAATCAGGATCATCTTTGGCTCTTCTTGCCTGGCTTTTATTATGAGTACCTTTGGAAGGAGAGGTAAAGGTGGGAAAGCGTATACTTGCAGGTTTTTCCAGCTGAATGAGAGGGCATCCACTTTCCATGCTTGTGGATGGTAACTCCTTGTGCAGAACTTCTGTAGCTGGCAGTTCATTGGGGATGCAAACAGATCTATGTCCAGGCTCCACCTTTTTCGTGTTATCATTCTGAATGTTTGTGGATTCAGTTCCCATTCATGGGGATCCATGATGTTTCTGCTTAGGTCGTCTGCCAGTGTGTTTTTCTCTCCTGGCAGGAATTGTGCTTGCAGATGAACTTGGTAGTCTAGAGCTGTATTCCACAAGGTCATGGCTTGTCTGCAGAGGGGGTAGGAGTGTGTGCCCCCTTGCTTGTTTATGTACCACATAACTGTGGTGTTGTCTGTCTTTAGTAGCAGTTGTTCTGGATGCAGCAAGTCCTTGAAAGCTATAAGTGCACTTTGTATAGCTAGCATCTCTTTTTGATTGATGTGAAGATGCCTTTGCTCTGCCGGCCTCTCGCCCTGAATACATTTTCCTGCCATGTGTGCTCCCCAGGCATAATCCGATGCATCTGTTGTCAGAGTTTGCCTGGCTGTGGGTTGAGTAAAAGGCTGTCCCTTGTTGAGGTGACAAGCTTGAGCCCACCATCGAAACTCCTGTTGAAGGCAAGGAATTAGTGGTATAACTGTTTACAAACTTTGACAGTGTTGAGACCATACACTCTTTAGGTACCATTGTAGTTTCCTCATATGCAGTCTGGCATATGGAATTAGTAGTATGCAAGATGCCATGTAGCCCAAAGCCGGCAGATTTTTTCTTGCAGGGAGTTGGGTCTTTGTTGCCATCAATTGAAAGTAGTGAGTCAGTTGTCCTTGCTTGTCTGGCATGAGATAAGCCATCTGGGCCATTGTGTTCAAGCTGGCACCCAGGAATATTATCTCTTGTGAGGGCACTAGTTTTGATTTCTTTTTGTTTACTGTGTACCCCAGGCAACTTAATAACTTTTTTACGAATGCCAGATGCTTTAGAAGAATGTCCTTGCTCTCTGCTTGAATCAGGCAGTCGTCCAGGTACGGATAAATTTAAATTCCTTTTTGTCTGCAAAATGCAATTACTGGTGCCAAGAACTTTGTGAAGACCCTGGGCGCAGTAGATAAGCCAAAGGGCAGTGCAGAGAATTGATAGTCATTGAACCAGCTATGAATCTGAGGTATCTTCTGCAGTTTTGTCTGATAGGGACATGCAGGTATGCCTCTTTGAGGTCCAAAGTCACGAGACAAGCTTTCTTGCCCAGCATGGGAAGAAGCTGCTGTAGTGTCAACATTTTGAATTTCGGAACATTCAGGTAAGTGTTTAGAGAAGAAAGATCCAGAATGGGTCTCCAGGCTTTGTCCTTTCTGGGAACCAAAAAGAGTCTTGAGTAAAATCCTTGTCCTTGCTCCTGTGTTGGTACCTTTTGAATAGCTCTCTTGTCCATGAGTGCTGTAATTTGTTTTTGAGCCTTTGCCCATTGATTTGGTGGCAGATTTGGCATTCCTTTTAACCTTGGCAGTGTGTGAAAGTGGAACCTGTAACCTTGAGATACAATGTTGAGAACCCATTTGTCTTTGGTGGTGCAATGCCAATTGTGATAGAAAAGTGCCAGTTTTCCTCCTAAGGGGGCTGCCACGAGAGCTGTTTGGCAGCTGTAGTGGGAAGTCATTGAGGCTGTCTTTTATATGGTTGGGGCCTGTCTTCCCCTTCTTTCTGACCTGGTGTACCCCACTATCGAGGCCTGTAAGGACCTTGGACTTGACCTCTACCTCTTGGACGTCTGTATCTGCCCCTTTGAGGTCTGTCTGTGACTGGAAAGGGCCAATTCTTAGTTGGCCAATTTCTGCAAAAACGAGGAGGCTGAAACCTGTAAGAAATCCTTCACCGTTTGCATAGATTTTGCCTTATCCTCCATCTTCTTTAATACCTCCTCTGCCTCAACTCCAAACAACACATCACGCTGCAAAGGTGCATCCAATAATTTTGCCTTAACAAGATCTGGTAACGTATGTTCTTTTAACCAAGCATGTCTTCTAATGACAGAGCCTGTAACTGCTGTTCTACAGGAGGCCTCTAAAGAATCAAAACCACATTGCAAAGTATGTTTTCCCACTTGTTCAGCTGCATGCAATAAATCCTGCATTTCAAGATTAGGAGGATCTGAATCTGGAAGCATCTTTTGTTTCAACTGAGACACCAAAAATTGCTGATATTTTACCATGTGAAACTGGCAATGTAAGGCTTTCATTGCTAAAGTTGCAGACGTATATACTTTCTTTCCCCATCTGTCTAATGCTCTGGAATCTCTGTCAGAGGGAACTGGGTTTTTTGCTGATGAGGCCTTAATCCCTTTGGGTCCCTGAGAAATAGTTTCAGGGTCAGCAACAGGGCTTTTATACAGAGATTTGTGAGAGTCAGGGACTCTGTAATATCTATCAGGTTTAACTGGGACTGGAGGTAAGGAGTCAGGGTTTAAGCTGGATTCAGTGTACACATCATCCACAATATCAAACACTGGCGGAACAGCAAGGGGTCTGTGTTGAGGTAATAAAAGGAAGTCTCTGAGCCTTTTCTTTGATTCTGAGTAATCCTGGCCTTCCCAATGGAAATGATCCCTCATGGTATGTAAGATCTCCCCAAAGGAGTAGTCCTCAGGTGGAGAGGCTGATGGAATTGATTCCTAAGCATCAAAATCCTCATAAGGGGGTAAAGAATATCCTAGGTCTGAGGATGAATCTGAAGAAATGGACACCTGGTCGGAAGATTTATAGTCTGCATCTTGTATGGGCCTTTTATCAGGAGGGAGATGGGACCCCCTGATCAGGGTGATTAGGTCTTTCGCCATTTTGAGCATTTGTTTCTTAGGCATGGAAGCCTGTCCTGGAGAATGCTGTATCTGTTTCTTTGTTTTTAAGGGGGGCTTAGACTTAGCAGAGGGTTTAATGGTTAACTGGGTAGGTCTGAAAACACCCTCTGAAGCCGTGGATTGCTCAGCTACTTTGGTTCCCTCTGAAGGGTTAGTTTCGGTAGGCTGAAAACCTAGAGCGTCCGAAGGCCCAGCCAGCTCCACGTGGGAGTCGGAAGCGGTCTGTGGTAGCGGTCGTCAGGGGCTGCGTAGGCACCTTGCTGAAAACTGGAGAACCGGCGACTGGCCTAGAAGAGGCCTCATCGTCAGTTTTGGGCCTCGGATGCCTGTCCTTGTCTTTGCGCTTTTTATGTATTCCAGTCGTCTGAAGTTCCGACGGCATGGTGTAATTGAATTTTCTGCCAAAATAATGTTGGTCAAAATCAAACAGACATTTAATAGTGCGCTTGTTAAACCTAGCACAAAACTGACAACCAGTGACGTCGTGGTCTGGGCCTAGGCATGGAATACAATAGAAGTGGAAATCCTTATGAGGTATTTGCTTCCCACAAGAAATACAGTTATTAACTTTTCCTGACATAGGTCTGAGGCAAGAAAAAGTTTCCCCAACGGGGTACTTTGCTTTGTAGAAGACTTCGGTTCTGGATTCGGAATGAAAATCTCAGGAGTCGGCCGACCGGCACTTGCGAACTGCTTCTGCTTCGGGCATAGGGCGGCAAGAAAGACTGAAGAAAATGGCGTTGGCTGCATCTTGTATACCCCTGTTGCACTGACGTCAGGGAGGAGGTGACAGCAACCGACGCAGGACCAAGACTTTGGAACTCAGGCCGAATGAGGAACCGCCTGACGGCAGGATAACCCTAGTGTAATGACTGCAGCAGTGTAACACTATGAACATCTGCCAGACAGTAGGCTCTTGGCACTACCAACTGCTGTATTCTCTCACCCTCTAGCCCTCCCTCAGGTGTCCACCCTCTATACAGTAGCCCTTTGTCCCAGTATACAAATTCCCCTTTTCCTTGAAAAATCAGGTGCCTCAACTGGCTACCTCCCTCAAGCCTTGTAATATAGGGTCTGAAAGCTGAGCCTGTCTCAACTCCCTCTTGGTAAACTTTCCAAGCTCCCACTTCCATGGGAAGTCTAGTGTTCTCAGACAGCAGTGCCTCACTGTCAACCTTGTTACTACTACTACTCTCCTCTGCCCTTGCAGTCACACTGTCCAAGGGAACATCAGTACCCACAAGCAGCTGTGGCTCACTCACCTCCAGTTTCACTGCTACAGGGTAGCTCCCTCCCTGAAGTAGCCACCTCACCGGTCCTGGTTTCATGTGTGCAGTCTGTCTAGGTCCCCCCAGGCTACCAAACGCACATGCTTGTCTCCAAGCCTGACTGCATGCAACTGCATACACACAAGGCACTGCATTATCAAAATCATTCCCTAACAGGATATCTGCAGGGATATTCTCAAACACACCTACATGCTTGCTTCCTTTTATACCCTCCCAGTCAAGGTGAACACTAACCAAAGGTATTTGGAATGAGGTTCTCCTAAAGCTCTGACTGGTGTAGACTGCCCAAGCAAGTAGTGCTCCTCTTTAACCATTGCAGGCTTTACAATAGTTAGGTCAGAGGCGGTGTCTCTCAGCAGTGGCCTGTTTCACCACCTAAGACAAGATATAATCTCTTGTGGTAGTTTGGTAGCCTTGCTGTCTGCAGACAACTTACTGCTGGCATTCTGTCACTCCCACTTACTGGCTCTCCTACTTTTTGTTCCCCACCTTGCCTCCATGGACATCTACATGCTACATGGCCCCACTGGTTGCATTTAAAACATTTAACCCTTGGTCCTGGCTATGTACCTGAACCAGTGGAATCCCCTGCTACTGGTGGACTCTGTTGGGGATGTTTAGGCTGCCCACCATGGGTTCCCTTAGATCCACATGCAGCACTGGGTATCCCTTTCCTGTGCAGTGACGCCCTGCTTGCTAGGTACAGGTTTCCTTTTTTCCCCACCCCTCTGTGGCCCTGCATTCTCTATCTGCCAAGCAGATCCTCATGTCCTCAGGCAAAGTGCTAAGGGCTTGTTCCCTCATCAAAAGCTCTGCCAGCCCTTCAAAAGTGGTGACCTGACAACCACTCGCCTACCTACGAAAATAAGTGCTTAGTTCAGCAATATATTCACACACACTTTCATCTGCCTTGCATCAAGAAACTTTTTTCTAGAAGCTTCAGGTGTTAACCTGAAACACTCTATTAAACAATTTTTGACAGTATTATAAATTAAGCAATCAGTATCAGGCAATTTAGAAATGGCAGTCACAGCTTTATCATGGAGTAAGGGTGTCAGGAACCATATCCTTAGCCCTTGGGTCAACATTATACTCTTTACATACTCTTTCAAACATATGAATGAAACTATCAAAATTATCACCCTCTGTAAATTATGGAAGACATTTTCTGATCTTTGTTTCTTTGGGGATGCAGTTACTCCCTTCCCAATTACCTCCATGACCCTAGTGAACAGTCAGCATCTCCTTTTCATGTTGCCTCTGCCTCTCATTTTCTTCAGCTTCCAGATGTCTCAGTCTCTCTGCTGATTCTAATGTCACCTGTTTCTCCTTTTCTTCAGTCTCCAAATGCCACAGTCTCTCTGCTGATTCTAGTTCTGTTTGGCCTACAGTTCAAGTCTCTAACTACAGACGGATTTTTAAGTCCTTTGTGGAATGGATGAACTGTCCATTTTCTAAGGGTTGTACATCCCCAAGGCCAGTCTGGTTGTACCCATGGCTGCTGCTTTGTGATGCAGCTGTGACTAAGGCTGCAATCATTTCTGCTTTAGTCAGGTTAGCATGCACCATTCCCTTGGCCATGGCACATCTCAATCAAATGGCCCCTTGTCAGCTTGCCATACTCTCTGCTGACATAGTCTGTTCTCCCTAACTAAGCTAACCAAAAATAAATAAATAAATAAAAATAAAACTACTGTGATATGAAACTCTGAATGTTTTCTGTGTGGTTGACAGAGTACAAACACCTTCTTTAGTGACCACTGTTTACAGGCTACAGGAATTCCATATCCACACCACTGAATCCTAATATGTCGATATCCCACCACTGCCAACCAATAACTGTGACGCCCCACCACAGGCCCAGTAATCAAGGAGCCTCAATCTTCACCACTGGCAACAGTGGGGGATGTACATTGGGAGGATGACAAGTACACATACAGTAAAGTGCAATTTCCCTTAAGAGGGCACAGAGACTACAGTCAGTCCAGGGCTGGTTTCCTTTTCTTTCTCCAGATCCAGATTCCCAGCAAGACTCCCCACTGGCACAGCTATAGAGCTGAGATCTCAGCTGAGTGGCCAAGCAAAGATCTCCAGCACCCTCTTTGTCCAACCAGTGCTTTGTGTCCCTTCCCAAGTAGATGACACACATACTCCGAGGTTTGACTTAAACACACACACACACACGTATGTGAACGCTGGCAAAGGTTTACTAGCTATACCCCCTTTTGCCCAGACTAAAACGTACTTATAACTGCCACCAGCCCGCTCATCAGCTACTTTAAGGCCCTTAACAAAGGGTGTCCAATCTTACTCTGTAATGTTACTATCAATACAAATATTGTTTGACCAACAGCAAGGCTATTAGAAGTGGCCTACACAGTGTCAGCAAATAAATATGCAAGTATTCTCTGAGCTTAAATATGTCTAGACAGACCAGTCACAATGAAAGGTTTAAATATATTTAATACTAAATAGTAAAAGAACAAGGAAAATACTCTGCAGATACCTTACAGTGACAGTAAAGTTCAAAATCTGAGGAAATGTTTCAAACAACATTGCAGGACAGTCTCAAATAAAGAAAATATCTAAGCTATGCTTTGCTATACTCCTGACTATTTCTAAGAGAATTACAACTTAGTACACTTATTTAGAGCAGCAAGGCGGATGTGGTGAATAGATCTTCTAGCTGATGTTGTCAGGTTAGAGAGAGAATACAGAATGCATAGTCTCTCTCTCTCTCAGAGAGTTCTTAAATTAATATCTCAAATATTACTGCTGGGACAGCTGGCAGAATAACATCATTTCTTGTCATCTGACTCTATCCCAAGTAAAACCCCCACTGCCGAAAGCTAACAGTATTTATCATCTACCTGTGAAAAACATACACAAGGCTTTCCCTCATATCTTTGCAGATCCTGGAAGTCATAAAACAATAAAACACAAGAAAATACAGAAATATTCTGAGCACAGACAGTGTGTCTATTGTTGCACTGAAAATGAAAGATAAATTACTTCATGGCTGGGCCATAAAAAGATGCTAATTTCAGCTATTTTTTCTGAAGTTAACCTCCTGTGTTCCACTTGCCATTATTAAAATATACACATTTAAACAGTTACAATAGTGTATGCACATTTCTGTTCTTTTCTAGCAGAGTACACTCTGGTTACATTTTTAAGCTCATTACTTTACAAACCATTTTAACACACTTCTGTACCAGCAGTTTGATATACACAAAACACAGTTCTAATACAGTTGTTAACACAAGCATCTTACACAAATCATTCCAATATTCACCAACATATAATTATTTACAAAATTCCACCTAGCTAGACTGGCAGTATCTCCTTTCATCACAACATCTGCCACCAGTGCTGTGGAATAGCAAGAATTCTGTTTGGATATATCTTAATCAAAAAAATACAATTAGTACCATCACTGAGTAAGCTTGTCACTTGCAAAAATAAGAAAATATTTGCAAAATATTAAAGTAATAAATCAAATTAAAACATGTATTTAATTATCTTTACTGACTCACTGCAGCTCTGCAAAAACAGCCCAACCTGGGACTGCTAAATAACTCGGGGAGCACCCACTACACAGCCTCTAGCATCCATTACACATTAGATGAACAGGTATCTGCTCACTTTAAAATCAAAGTCATGTTCACAGTTATTAAGTTCTGAGACATAAAATAAGTAATTTGCTTGTACATAAAGAATCAGAGTTGAGGAAAGCACAAAACTTAGAATAGGCAATATTCTAAAGATAAAATCAGATTTTTCCCTTTGCTATTTACTTTATATTTAGAGCCACTGGAAAAGAAGACAGCCTCTGAAATTCAAGGATATAACTGATACAACCAACTTTTCTTGATTACCTTATTTGCAGATATTTTGCACCTGATGAATACCGAAAAGGGCATCTCTGTGCTGTGGAACATTTTGAGTGAGTTTCAAGTCAATTCAGGATATAAAATTAATGAAGATATAAAAAAGGCTATAGCTGTAAATTATGTACCCTACACATGAAATGGCTCAGCAATATCCAATATGTCTTGGGTCAAGATAAAATGAAGTATTTAAGGAGTATGGATTAAAAAGGTTTCTGTTATGGCAGCTAATGGTGTACGGGAAGACACTAAGTAAAAGATAATATAAAACTGACGAACTGAAAAATACTTCTTATGGACAAGGATATTAACATACAAGCAGTGAAAACTGCTTTAGTCCCTTTAGTTTTATATACATGTTGCACATTTTTTTTCTTTTTATCAACCAGAGAAGTAGTTGTCGTCAATAATTAATAATGAGTTAATGGAATTTATCTGGGAGGTGAAGACAGCAATAATTAAGCGAGTTAAGCTGACCCTTCCAAAAAAACAAGGTGATTTTGGATTACCTGATTTGAACGGATACTTTAGAGCTACACAGTTAAGGCTCATGTACATAACACAAGCATATGGTTACAATTCAAAGTAGAAAAGGATGATGATGAAGCGGGGAGGGGAGTCAGGAAATAAGGAGCGAGTGGGATTCTGGATGCAGATCATTACGGAGAATAACCACCATACAGAATATTATATTCATAAAGTAGCTGTTGGAATACTAAGAACTTAGCCAACACAAGACTGGAGAAAGGAGATTTTGCCCACAGATATGACTACAAGTAGTGGTACAGAAAATACGCAAGAGGAGACTGGAATTTAATGTTGAAAACTGGGAAAAGGACCGAGGTATTCATAGCAAATAACTCAAGAGGAAAGAGTAGTAGAATGGGATGAAGCCAAGATGATGTTTGGACTGCAGGCTAGAGAATGCTTCCCTACTAGGGATTACCATCAGAATTGCAGGCAAAGAAGGAGGAATGGGTGAGTCCTAAGTGAAAGACCTGCACTGGTAGAGCTTTTAGTTGCATGTAGAACAGAAGCTGTTGTTGAAAAATGGATAATTAGTAGGGCATATAAAATATTGCATGGTAACTTTAGGAATGAATTAGAGGAGATTAGAAACAATTGGGAAGAGGGAATGGAAAAGCAATTTACAAGGGAACAATGGGAGGACACGTTTATGGCTGTGAAGTATGCAACAAAGTCCAGAAGGTTTGGAAGTGTTTGCATGTTTTTTTTTTCTTTTTTACCCAAAGCAAACTTCAAATATTTTTTACTCAGGTAGATAGGAAATAGTGGTGGTGTGACAGAGAAGAAGAGAACTGTGAACAAATGTTTTGGGAATTTAATGTGTTTGATGATTTAAAAAAAATCCCTACAGAGTACTCTGTCAAAAATATTGGGTGAGTAAATGGCTGTAACTAGGGAAATTATTTTATGAGCTGGGACAACGGATCTGAATTGCCACGAAACAGTAAAGCTTTGTTAACTTTAGTTCTGTTGGCTGCCAAAAAAGTAATTACTAAAAAATGGAAATCAAACTTCTGAACCAACTGCGTTTGAAATTCTGAAAATGGAAGACAGATAAAAACTGGGAGTGGGATCTTTAGAAAAAGGAAGGAGCAATTTATGCAGAAATAAATGGAAATTGTAGGAACAATACACGAAAAATATTGTTCAGGAGGGTTCAGGTTTAAAAGAAGAGATGAAATGAGCAATTTATCTAATGTTGGACTGAAGCTAGCTAAAAGAAAGAAAACATATTTTGTACAATATATGTAAAAGGAAAAATATATGGTTTGTTTTCCATTCAAATGTTTGCATATGTCTAAAGTCATAACTTAATAAAGGTGTTTAAAAAAGAGGAATACAGCATTTTATGCAACAAAGCTGCTATCAAAAAAACAGACCATCTTTTCAATCTAAACTAAGCCATCTTTCACAAACATTGCAGCAACACTTTCAGCCTAAAAAGTTTAGAGAAACACAACACTAAGCTTAGTATAGACTGTAATTTTTCATGATTATAAAAATAAACTGAAAACTTATTTGACAAGGAAAACTACCATGCCAAGAGATCGAATTAAAGACTTTGAAATAATGTTTGCAAATTAATGCTAAGTTATGCACTGTATTAAACAGAACTCTACTATTGTTACAGATGAATGATTATTTTTATTAGTTTTATGCAATATAATTTTCTGGATACTTCTGAAATATGTGTAATAACGTACATCTCTGTTAACTAATACATTGCTTTTAAGAAAAGGTCTTTCGTCAAGGCTGATGCCTTCTTCCAACCACTACAATTTATTAAACTGTTGACAGAAGTCACATTTTTCATTTCTATTACAAACTTAAGTAGCCACTCCTAGGAGCATTAACGTTCATCACAGCACCAATTCTCCCATAAACATATTGTCTATAATGAACTTTCTGGAAAATGTTTTCAAATTTACAAACTGACTTGGCTTACAGTGGACACCAAAAACCAAACCTACTTGGAAATAAAGTTCTTTACATAATATGACCTTTGATAACCTCACTATTACTATCACTATAACTATCACTCTTCAAGAGGA